>NW_024061008.1:0-2500 GCF_016432855.1 Salvelinus namaycush
ATTATATGGCAGCATAAAGCCTGATGCTAGCTGCCATTATATGGCAGCATAAAGCCTAATACTAGCTGCCATTATATTGAAACATAAAGCCTGATGCTAGCTGCCATTATATTGCAACATAAAGCCTGATGCTAGCTGCCATTATATGGCAGCATAAAGCCTGATGCTAGCTGCCATTATATGGCAGCATAAAGCCTGATACTAGCTGCCATTATATTGAAACATAAAGCCTGATACTAGCTGCCATTATATGGCAGCATAAAGCCTGATACTAGCTGCCATTATATGGCAGCATAAAGCCTGATACTAGCTGCCATTATATGGCAGCATAAAGCCTGATACTAGCTGCCATTATATGGCAGCATAAAGCCTGATACTAGCTGCCATTATATTGAAACATAAAGCCTGATACTAGCTGCCATTATATGGCAGCATAAAGCCTGATACTAGCTGCCATTATATTGCAACATAAAGCCTGATGCTAGCTGCCATTATATTGCAACATAAAGCCTGATGCTAGCTGCCATTATATTGCAACATAAAGCCTGATACTAGCTGCCATTATATTGAAACATAAAGTCTGATACTAACTGCCATTATATTGCAGCATAAAGCCTGATGCTAGAAGCCATTATATTGCAACATAAAGCCTGATACTAGCTGCCATTATATGGCAGCATAAAGCCTGATACTAGCTGCCATTATATTGAAACATAAAGCCTGATACTAACTGCCATTATATTGCAGCATAAAGCCTGATGCTAGAAGCCATTATATTGCAACATAAAGCCTGATGCTAGCTGCCATTATATTGAAACATAAAGCCTGATGCTAGAAGCCATTATATTGAAACATAAAGCCTGATACTAGCTGCCATTATATTGCAGCATAAAGCCTGATGCTAGCTGCCATTATATTGCAGCAAAGCCTGATGCTAGCTGCCATTATATGGCAGCATAAAGCCTGATGCTAGCTGCCATTATATTGCAGCATAAAGCCTGATGCTAGCTGCCATTATATGGCAGCATAAAGCCTGATGCTAGCTGCCATTATATGGCAGCATAAAGCCTGATGCTAGAAGCCATTATATGGCAGCATAAAGCCTGATACTAGCTGCCATTATATGGCAGCATAAAGCCTGATGCTAGCTGCCATTATATGGCAGCATAAAGCCTGATGCTAGAAGCCATTATATGGCAGCATAAAGCCTGATACTAGCTGCCATTATATGGCAGCATAAAGCCTGATGCTAGCTGCCATTATATTGCAACATAAAGCCTGATGCTAGCTGCCATTATATTGAAACATAAAGCCTGATGCTAGAAGCCATTATATGGCAGCATAAAGCCTGATACTAACTGCCATTATATTGCAGCATAAAGCCTGATGCTAGAAGCCATTATATGGCAGCATAAAGCCTGATACTAACTGCCATTATATTGCAGCATAAAGCCTGATGCTAGCTGCCATTATATTGCAACATAAAGCCTGATACTAGCTGCCATTATATGGCAGCATAAAGCCTGATACTAACTGCCATTATATTGCAGCATAAAGCCTGATACTAGCTGCCATTATATTGCAGCATAAAGCCTGATGCTAGCTGCCATTATATGGCAGCATAAAGCCTGATACTAGCTGCTATTATATTGCAACATAAAGCCTGATACTAGCTGCCATTATATTGCAGCATAAAGCCTGATACTAGCTGCCATTATATGGCAGCATAAAGCCTGATAATAGCTGCCATTATATTGCAACATAAAGCCTACATAAAGCCTAACTAAACCACACAGTCATCAGACTCAGCATCACCATTCATTTAGTATGCCCAGGCAATCTCTACTGCTAGCATCAATGGGCTAGCCACTTCTAGTTAGCTAGCTAGGAGGTAGCTGTCAGACGAGCTGTCACTCCAAGTCTGAACAATAACAGTCGCTCTCCATCTAAAAGCTCATCCTGGATCTAAACAGACAGGTGTCATTTGCTCCCACCATAAGTCCTGTCCATCTTCGTCTTCAATGTTTGATTGTTCAACTGTGCTGTTTAGTCCAGTGTTGTTGGAGGATAATAAAGGAGTCCTCCCTGACGCTGCCATCTTTCCTGCTTGTCTGTCTGTTTGTCTTCTTCGATGAGATTTAACGGCAGTTGGCATCCAGTAAATGTTGCGCTACCGCCACCTACTACACTGGAGTATAATTCCCTTATACTTTGCTAAATGTAAAAAAAAATACTGTATTTTTCAAATATATATAACATACAAATACAATAAATACCCTACCATCTAACACTACACTCACAAAAATAATAATACATTTCATACTCCACTATTTAAATCTATTTAGTCCTACTTCAGACCAACAGCCTGAAAGGATGTGACATCACCACTTAACACATCCTGTAACTCTTCTGATGTCACCCAAATACCTCTCTGCAGCTGCCACCACAACCTCTATTTTCTGCCACTTTACGTTCCATCCCTGCAGTACAGTTGATAACC
>NW_024061008.1:7500-27500 GCF_016432855.1 Salvelinus namaycush
AGTCTTGACCTTGAACATAAGAACTGCTCACTGCTTACTCAGCACCACACCACTGCATCTTCTCATGTAGTTACAGAGGAGGGGTTTGTTTAGGAGGGTGTGTTCTCCCTAAGGTGTGTGTGTGTGTTCCTACTAAAGTGTTTGTGTGTCTGCAGGCCCTTTGAGTGTCCAGCATGAGTAACATATACGAGTCTGCAGAGGCGACCCTCGGCCTGTGCAACTCTTCCTGTCTGACCAAGGTAGCTCATACACACTTTATTGATTGATGGATTGACAAAATGATTAATTGACAAATTGATTGATTGAAGGATTGACTGATTGATTGATGACAGGTTGAGCTGAGAGTGGCTTGTCAAGGGATCTCAGACCGAGATGCCCTTTCTAAACCTGACCCCTGTGTTGTCCTCAAGATGCAGTCACACGGACAGTGGTTTGAGGTACTGTCTCTACCTCCATCTCTCTCTATCTCTCTCTCCATCCACCTATCTTTCTCTCCCTCCATTGATCTATCTATCTATCTATCTCTCTCTCTCTGTTTCTCTCCCTCTCTCTCTCTGTCTCCGTGCCTGACTCAATTAGAAAATAAAATGTTTGCTTTTGCCACAGTTGAACTTACATCACACACACACAGACACACACACAAACACACACACACACACACACACACACACACACACACACACACACACACACACACACACACACACACACACACACACACACACACACACACACACACACACACACACACACACACACACACACACACACTCGTTACTTTGAGACGTTTATCAGGAAAATGCCGTTAAGAGGTCTGTAATGTCAAAGAAACTAATTCGGTCTATTTGGGTTCAGTCAAAAAATGGTCCCTGTTATCTAAAATGCTTGAGTTTGTTTGGTAAAGTCAATATGGCTGAACAGGCTGGCAAACAGAATGCATAGCTCCCTCTTAGTGGTCTTACTGCCAGGTCTTACTGCTAGGTCTTACTGCTAGGTCTTACTGCCAGGTCTTACTGCTAGGTCTTACTGCCAGGTCTTACTGCTAGGTCTTACTGCTAGGTCTTACTGCCAGGTCTTACTGCTAGGTCTTACTGCCAGGTCTTACTGCTAGGTCTTACTGCTAGGTCTTACTGCTAGGTCTTACTGCTAGGTCTTACTGCTAGGTCATACTGCTAGGTCTTACTGCCAGGTCTTACTGCTAGGTCTTACTGCTAGGTCTTACTGCTAGGTCTTACTGCCAGGTCTTACTGCTAGGTCTTACTGCCAGGTCTTACTGCTAGGTCTTACTGCTAGGTCTTACTGCCAGGTCTTACTGCTAGATCTTACTGCTAGGTCTTACTGCCAGGTCTTACTGCTAGGTCATACTGCTAGGTCTTAATGCTAGATCTTACTGCTAGGTCTTACTGCCAGGTCTTACTGCTAGGTCTTACTGCTAGGTCTTACTGCTAGGTCTTACTGCTAGGTCTTACTGCTAGGTCTTACTGCCAGGTCTTACTGCTAGGTCGTACTGCTAGGTCTTAATGCTAGATCTTACTGCTAGGTCTTACTGCCAGGTCTTACTGCTAGGTCATACTGCTAGGTCTTACTGCTAGGTCTTACTGCTAGGTCTCCAAGTGGGGACCTGAGATGGTTGCTGTCCTCTGTTACTATATTAGGTAGGTATAGGTGTTATTATATTAGGCAGGTATAGGTATTACACTATATTAGGTAGGTATAGGTATTACTACTATATTAGGTAGGTATAGGTGTTATTATATTAGGTAGGTATAGGTGTTATTATATTAGGTAGGTATAGGTGTTATTATATTAGGTAGGTATAGGTATTACTACTATATTAGGTAGGTATAGGTGTTATTATATTAGGTAGGTATAGGTATTACTACTATATTAGGTAGGTATAGGTGTTACTACTATATTAGGTAGGTATAGGTATTACTACTATATTAGGTATGTATAGGTATTACTACTATATTAGGTAGGTATAGGTATTACTACTATATTAGGTAGGTATAGGTATTATTATATTAGGTAGGTATAGGTGTTATTATATTAGGTAGGTATAGGTGTTACTATATTAGGTAGGTATAGGTGTTATTATATTAGGTAGGTATAGGTATTACTACTATATTAGGTAGGTATAGGTGTTATTATATTAGGTAGGTATAGGTATTACTACTATATTAGGTAGGTATAGGTATTACTACTATATTAGGTAGGTATAGGTATTACTACTATATTAGGTAGGTATAGGTGTTACTATATTAGGTAGGTATAGGTGTTACTACTATATTAGGTAGGTATAGGTATTACTACTATATTAGGTATGTATAGGTATTACTACTATATTAGGTAGGTATAGGTGTTACTACTATATTAGGTAGGTATAGGTGTTATTATATTAGGTAGGTATAGGTATTACTACTATATTAGGTAGGTATAGGTATTACTACTATATTAGGTAGGTATAGGTATTACTACTATATTAGGTAGGTATAGGTGTTACTACTATATTAGGTAGGTATAGGTGTTACTATATTAGGTAGGTATAGGTGTTACTATATTAGGTAGGTATAGGTGTTATTATATTAGGTAGGTATAGGTATTACTACTATATTAGGTAGGTATAGGTATTACTACCATATTAGGTAGGTATAGGTGTTATTATAATAGGTAGGTATAGGTGTTATTATATTAGGTAGGTATAGGTATTACTACTATATTAGGTAGGTATAGGTATTACTACTATATTAGGTAGGTATAGGTATTACTACTATATTAGGTAGGTATAGGTATTATTATATTAGGTAGGTATAGGTGTTATTATATTAGGTAGGTATAGGTGTTACTATATTAGGTAGGTATAGGTGTTATTATATTAGGTAGGTATAGGTATTACTACTGTATTAGGTAGGTATAGGTGTTATTATATTAGGTAGGTATAGGTATTACTACTATATTAGGTAGGTATAGGTATTACTACTATATTAGGTAGGTATAGGTATTACTACTATATTAGGTAGGTATAGGTGTTACTACTATATTAGGTAGGTATAGGTATTACTACTATATTAGGTAGGTATAGGTATTACTACTATATTAGGTAGGTATAGGTGTTACTACTATATTAGGTAGGTATAGGTGTTATTATATTAGGTAGGTATAGGTATTACTACTATATTAGCTAGGTATAGGTATTACTACTATATTAGGTAGGTATAGGTATTACTACTATATTAGGTAGGTATAGGTGTTACTACTATATTAGGTAGGTATAGGTGTTACTATATTAGGTAGGTATAGGTGTTACTATATTAGGTAGGTATAGGTGTTATTATATTAGGTAGGTATAGGTATTACTACTATATTAGGTAGGTATAGGTGTTACTACTATATTAGGTAGTTATAGGTATTACTACTATATTAGATAGGTATAGGTATTACTACTATATTAGGTAGGTATAGGTATTACTACTATATTAGGTAGGTATAGGTATTATTATATTAGGTAGGTATAGGTGTTATTATATTAGGTAGGTATAGGTGTTACTATATTAGGTAGGTATAGGTGTTATTATATTAGGTAGGTATAGGTATTACTACTATATTAGGTAGGTATAGGTGTTATTATATTAGGTAGGTATAGGTATTACTAATATATTAGGTAGGTATAGGTATTACTACTATATTAGGTAGGTATAGGAATTACTACTATATTAGGTAGGTATAGGTGTTACTACTATATTAGGTAGGTATAGGTGTTATTATATTAGGTAGGTATAGGTATTAGTACTATATTAGGTAGGTATAGGTATTACTACTATATTAGGTAGGTATAGGTATTACTACTATATTAGGTAGGTATAGGTGTTACTACTATATTAGGTAGGTATAGGTGTTACTATATTAGGTAGGTATAGGTGTTACTATATTAGGTAGGTATAGGTGTTCCTACTATATTAGGTAGGTATAGGTGTTATTATATTAGATAGGTATAGGTATTACTACTATATTAGGTAGGTATAGGTATTACTACTATATTAGGTAGGTATAGGTATTACTACTATATTAGGTAGGTATAGGTATTACTACTATATTAGGTAGGTATAGGTGTTATTATATTAGATAGGTATAGGTATTACTACTATATAAGGTAGGTATAGGTATTACTACTATATTAGGTAGGTATAGGTATTACTACTATATTAGGTAGGTATAGGTATTACTACTATATAAGGTAGGTATAGGTATTACTACTATATTAGGTAGGTATAGGTGTTATTATATTAGATAGGTATAGGTATTACTACTATATTAGGTAGGTATAGGTATTACTACTATATTAGGTAGGTATAGGTGTTATTATATTAGGTAGGTATAGGTGTTACTACTATACTAGGTAGGTATAGGTGTTATTATATTAGGTAGGTATAGGTATTACTACTATATTAGGTAGGTATAGGTGTTATTATATTAGATAGGTATAGGTATTACTACTATATTAGGTAGGTATAGGTGTTACGTGGCGCTGAACTTCAGAATGATGATGTCACTGCTGATATTTTACTCCTGTAAAAACTTCAGTGTGTTTGTGTTTGTGTTTGTGTGTGTGTGTTTGTGTGTGTGTGTTTGTGCGTGCGTTCGTTCGTTCGTTCGTGTGTGTGTGTGTTTGTGTTTGTGCGTGCGTGTGTGTTTGTGCGTGCGTTCGTTCGTGTGTGTGTGTGTGTGTGTGTGTTTGTGCGTGTGTGTTTGTTTGTGTTTGTGCGTGCGTGCGTGCGTTCATGTGTGTGTGCGCGTGTGTGTTGGTGTGTGCGCGTGTGTATAGGTGGACCGGACAGAGGTGATCCGTAGCAGTATCAGTCCAGTGTTCTCTAAGGTGTTCCTGGTTGACTTCTACTTTGAGGAGGTGCAGCGTCTTCGCTATGAGCTACATGATATCAGTCCTGCTCACAACGGACTCAGAGACACAGACTGCCTCGGCGCTATGGAGTGTACGTTGGGACAGGTAGGTGCATGTGAGGACAGGCCAGTGTACGGTGGGACAGGCCAGTGTACGTTGGGACAGGACAGTGTACATTGGGACAGGACAGTGTACATTGGGACAGGCCGCTGCACATTGGGACAGGCCAGTTCACATTGGGACAGGACAGTGTACATTGGGACAGGCCGCTGCACATTGGGACAGGCCAGTTCACATTGGGACAGGACAGTGTACATTGGGACAGGCCAGTGCACATTGGGACAGGACAGTGTACATTGGGACAGGCCAGTGCACATTGGGACAGGCCAGTGCACATTGGGACAGGACATTGTACATTGGGACAGGCCAGTGCACATTGGGACAGGACAGTGTACATTGGGACAGGACAGTGCACATTGGGACAGGACAGTGCACATTGGGACAGGATAGTGCACATTGGGACAGGTGCCTGCACATTGGGACAGGTCATTGCATGTGAGGAGTGCATGTTAGGACAGAAGGAAAGATTAGTGTGGTATCTGCTATAACCCTTTCTGTCTGTCTGTCTGTCTGTCTGTCTGTCTGTCTGTCTGTCTGTCTGTCTGTCTGTCTGTCTGTCTGTCTGTCTGTCTCTCTGTCTTTGCTGCACCTTGCAGATCGTGTCCCAGAGGAAACTGTCCAAAGCGCTACTTAAACAGGGAAACGCTACCAGCAAGTCCTCGATCACGGTACAAAGTTCACACACACTTGCACACGCACACACACACACAGACACACAAACGCACACGCACAAACACACACACACACACACACACACACACACACACACACACACACACACACACACACACACACACACACACACACACACACACACACACACACACACACACACACACATACACACACACACAGACCGATGATGATGATCTTTCTGCTCTAGGTAACATCAGAGGAGTTGTCAGGTAATGATGACTACGTAGAACTATCCTTCAGAGCTCGGAAACTAGACGACAAGGTGAGTGTGTGTGTACATACAGAATACAGTGGGTTTAATCATTAAAACATCTACATTTGAGTCATTTAGCAGACGCTCTTATCCTGAGCGACTCACAGGAGCAATTAGGGTTAAGTGCCTTGCTCGAGGGCACATCGGCAGATTGTTCACCTAGTCGGCTCGGGGATTCAAAGCAGCAATCTTTCTGTTAATGGCCCAATGCTCTTAACTGCTCCAGTACATACCGCTCCAGGCGACCTGCCGCTCCAGTACATACCGCTCCAGACTACCTGCCGCTCCAGGCTACCTGCCGCTCCAGTACATACCGCTCCAGGCTACCTGCCGCTCCAGGCTACCTGCCGCTCCAGGCTACCTGCCGCTCCAGTACATACCGCTCCAGGCTACCTGCCGCTCCAGTACATACCGCTCCAGGCTACCTGCCGCTCCAGTACATACCGCTCCAGACTACCTGCCGCTCCAGGCTACAGGCCGCTCCAGTACATACCGCTCCAGGCTACAGGCCGCTCCAGTACATACCGCTCCAGGCTACCTGCCGCTCAAGTACATACCGCTCCAGGCTACCTACCGCTCCAGTACATACCGCTCCAGGCTACCTGCCGCTCCAGTACATGTCTTCAGAGATGAAAGAGGGATAGGACAAAGGAGAATGAAAGGGGAGTGCCTAGGAGCGGTGGAGAAGAGCAAGAAGAGAAGGAGAGGAGAGGGCGTAGGAGGGGTGGAGAAGAGCAAGAAGAGAGTGAGAGGAGAGGGCTTAGGAGGGGGTGGAGAAGAGAACTAAGAGAACGAAGAGAATGAGAGGAGAGGGCTTAGGAGGGGTGGAGAAGAGAACGAAGAGAACAAAGAGAACGAACAGAACGAAGAGAACGAAGAGAAGGAGAGGAGAGGGCGTTGTAGGGATGGAGAAGAGAACAAAGAGAACGAAGAGAACGAAGAGAAGGAGAGGAGAGGGCGTTGGATGGGTGGAGAAGAGAAAGAAGAGAAGGAGAGGAGAGGAGAAGGCCAGGAGAAGAGAATTGGAAGTGGAAGAGAGTGATTAATTATTCCTTAGCTGCAGTGGTGAAAAAAGTACTCAATTCTCATACTTGAGTAAAAGTAAAGATACTTTAATAGACAATGACTCAAGTAAAAGTGAAAGTGACCCACTAAAATATGACTTAAATACAATTCTAAAAGTATCTATCTGGTTTTAAATGTACTTATACAGCGGTGGGAAACTACTCAACTGTCACACTTGAGTTAAAGTAAAAAGTAAATGCTATACATCAAATTCTGTATATAATGTTACAGTATGTAGCTTTTTGGGCATCCTGACCAAATTCACATAGAAATGTGTGTTATAGATCTGTCATTCTCATCAAAAGGAAGTCTAAGAAGCGGAAAATATGTTCTATGTAAGCCATTTCTATGCTTTTCGTTCTTAAGTTTAGTTTTTTGCGTTTTTTACATTCGGTTTTGTACACCAGCTTCAAACAGCTGAAAATACAATATTTTTGCTTATGGAAAGTATTTTTTCACAGAGGTTTAGATGGTACAATGATTCTCTACAAAAGCACTGCTTGTCTTGTCATATAAACTGAAATTAGGCTGACTAATAGAATTTGAGCATCCATGAAATGGCAGAGCGATTTCTGCATATTGCATCTTTAAGCAAATCAGATGGCACAATTTTATTGTTTTTAATTTATTTATGGGCAGCCAGGGCCACACTCCAACACTCAGACATCATTTACAAACAGTATTTGTGCTTAGTGAGTCTGCCAGATCAGAGGCAATAAGGAGGACAACCCGTTATATTGATAGATGTGTGAATTGTACCATATCGCTGTCCTGCCTGAGCATTTGAAATGTAATGAGTACTTTTGAGTGTTAGGGGAAATGTATGGGAGTAAAAAGTACATATTGTCTTTAGCCATGTACAGTCGTGCCAAAAGTTTTGAGAATGACACAAATATTAATTTTCACAAAGTCTGCTGCCTCAGTTTGTATGACGGCAATTTGCATATACTCCAGAATGTTATGAAGAGTGATCAAATGAATTGTAATTAATTGCAAAGTCCCTCTTTGCCATGCAAATGAACTGAATCCCCAAAAAACATTTCCACTGCATTTCAGCCCTGCCACAAAAGGACCAGCTAACATCATGCCAGTGATTCTCTCGTTATCACAGGTGAGTGTTGACGAGGACAAGGCTGGAGATCACTCTGTCATGCTGATTGAGTTTGAATAACAGACTGGAAGCTTCAAAAGGAGGGTGGTGCTTGGAATCATTGTTCTTCTTCTGTCAATCATGGTTACCTGCAAGGAAACACATGCCGTCATCATTGCTTTGCACAAAAAGGGCTTCATAGGCAAGGATATTGCTGCCAGTAAGATTGCACCTAAATCAACCATTTATCGGATCATCAAGAACTTCAAGGAGAGCGGTTCAATTGTTGTGAAGAAGGCTTCAGAGCGCCCAAGAAAGTCCAGCAAGTGCCAGGAACGTCTCCTGAAGTTGATTCAGCTGCGGGATCGGGGCACCACCAGTACAGAGCTTGCTCAGTAATGGCAGCAGGCAGGTGTGAGTACATCTGCATGCACAGTGAGGCGAAGACTTTTGGAGAATGGCCTGGTGTCAAGAAGGACAGCAAAGAAGCCACTTCTCTCCAGGAAAAACATCAGGGACAGACTGATATTCTGCAAAAGGTACAGGGATTGGACTGCTGAGGACTGGGGTAAAGTCATTTTCTCTGATGAATCCCCTTTCCAATTGTTTGGGGCATCTGGAAAAAAAAGCTTGTGAGCGCTACCATCAGTCCTGTGTCATGCCAACAGTAAAGCATCCTGAGACCATTGATGTATGGGGTGCTTCTCAGCCAAGGGAGTGGGCTCACTCACAATTTTGCCTAAGAACACAGCCATGAATAAAGAATGGTACCAACACATCTTCCGAGAGCAACTTCTCCCAACCATCCAGGAACAGTTTGGTGACAAACAATGCCTTTTCCAAAATGATGGAGCACCTTGCCATGCGGCACAAGTGATAACTAAGTGGCACAGGGAACAAAACATCGATATTTTGGGTCCATGGCCAGGAAACTCCCCAGACCTTAATCCCTTTGAGAACTTGTGGTCACCTCAAGAGGCGGATGGACAAACAAAACCCCACAAATTCTGACAAACTCCAAGCATTGATTATGCAAGAATGGCCTGCCATCAGTCAGGATGTGGCCCAGAAGTTAATTGACAGCATGCCAGGGCGGATTGCAGAGGTCTTGAAAAAGAAGGGTCAACACTGCAAATATTGACTCTTTGCATCAACTTCATGTAATTGTCAATAAAATCCTTTGACACTTATGAAATGCTTGTAATTATACTTCAGTATTCCATAGTAACATCTGGCAAAAATATCAAAAGACACTGAAGCAGCAAACTTTGTGAAAATTAATATTTGTGTCATTCTCAAAACTTTGGCCACGACTGCAGTGGAAAAGTTGTAAAAATATAAATAATAAAGTTAAGTACAGATACCCCAAAAAAAACAATTTAAGGAGTACTTCAAAGTATTTTTTACTTAGTTACTTTACACCACTGCTTAGCTGAATAAACAATTGATCAAGCTGATTTTCAAACATGATGTGTGTGTTTTTCTGTAGGATTTCTTCAGTAAATCAGATCCATTTTTGGAAATCTTCAGAATGAATGATGATGGCAGTGGATCACTTGTTCACAGAACTGAGGTAAATTGCACACAGACATTTAGCAGACGCTCTTATCCAGACAGACTCACAGGAGCAATTAGGTTTAAGTGCCTTGTTCACATGGGAACATTGGCAGATTATTCACCTAGTCAGCTCAGGGATTTGAACCAGCGACCTTCTGTCTACTGGCCCAACACTCTTAACCGCTAGGCAACCTGCCACCTGCCCACTCACAGACAGTATGAGCACAGATGATGATATTGATGTGTGCAGTGGTGGAAAAAGTACCCAACTGTCATACTTGAGTAAAAGTAAAGATTCCTTCATAGAAAATGACTCAAATAAAAGTGAAAGTCACCCAGTAAAATACTACTCGAGTAAAAGTCTTAAAGTATTTGGTTTTAAATATACTTAAGTATCAAAAGTACATATACGTGTAACCCTAACCCTATTAAGACAACCAGACAGCACCATTTTCTTTTCTTTTTTTTCATTTACGGATAGCCAGGGTCACACTCCAACACTCAGACATCATTTATGGATAGCCAGGGGCACACTCCAACACTCAGACATCATTTACATATAGCCAGGGGCACACTCCAACACTCAGACATCATTTACGGATAGCCAGGGGCACACTCCAACACTCAGACATCATTTACGGATAGCCAGGGGCACACTCCAACACTCAGACATCATTTATGGATAGCCAGGGGCACACTCCAACACTCAGACATCATTTATGGATAGCCAGGGGCACACTCCAACACTCAGACATCATTTACAGATAGCCAGGGGCACACTCCAACACTCAGACATCATTTACGGATAGCCAGGGGCACACTCCAACACTCAGACATCATTTACAGATAGCCAGGGGCACACTCCAACACTCAGACATCATTTACGGATAGCCAGGGTCACACTCCAACACTCAGACATCATTTACGGATAGCCAGGGTCACACTCCAACACTCAGACATAATTTATGGATAGCCAGGGGCACACTCCAACACTCAGACATCATTTACAGATAGCCAGGGGCACACTCCAACACTCAGACAACATTTATGGATAGCCAGGGTCACACTCCAACACTCAGACATCATTTACAGATAGCCAGGGTCACACTCCAACACTCAGACATCATTTACGGATAGCCAGGGTCACACTCCAACACTCAGACATCATTTACAAACCAAGCATGTGTGTTTAGTGAGACCGCCAGATCAGAGGCAGTAGGGATGACCAGGGATATTATCTTGATAAGTGTGTGAATTTGACCCTTTTTCTGTCCTGCTAAGTATGACTAAAAATGTATGCCGTAAAAAGTACATGATTTTCTTCAGGAATATAGTGAAGTAAAAGTAAAAGTTGTCAAAAACATAAATAGTAAAGTACAGATACCCCAACAAACGAGGTAAGTAGTACTGGTCATGTGTGTGTTCTCAGACGGTGATGAATGACCTCAGCCCGGTGTGGAAGTCATTCAAGGTCTCTCTTAACACACTGTGTAGTGGAGACCACGACCGCCAACTAAAGGTAAGATCCCAACCATAACCTGACCATAACATCCTCTAACCTGACCACATGCAACTGATGGTGACGAGTGACCTTGCCTAAGATTTGAAGAGGCTTTAGCTCAGCTGCCTAACACGGTCTTGTGACACACTGACGACACAGTTGTTTTTTTTAAAGTCAGTACAATATTCATGCTCATGTTGTGTGTGTGTCAGTGTCAGTGTGTCAGTGTCAGTATCAGTGTCAGTGTGTGTGTGTGTGTGTGTGTGTGTGTGTGTGTGTGTGTGTGTGTGTGTGTGTGTGTGTGTGTGTGTGACTCTTTAACCTTACAGAGATTCTAAACGGTATTGTCTTCATGAATAAACATGGCATCATTAATTATTCACAAGCCTCTTAACACCCCGTGTCTCTTGTCAGCCCTGTCAACAGGGAACACACACACACACACACACACACACACACACACACACACACACACACACACACACACACACACACACACACACACACACACACACACACACAGTTACCTGTTTAAAAATTCCGTAAGTAGAACAGAGTGGACTGAGTTAGGTCTGTGTGAGCTCTGAATCAAAGATTATTGTGTTACGTCTGAATCAGTTATCATTGTGTTAAGTCTGAATTATATTAGTGGAGCTATGTCTGAATCAGTGATTTTTGTGTTAGGTCTGAATCAGTGATTTTTGTGTTAGGTCTGAATCAGTTATCATTGTGTTAGGTCTGAATCAGTGATTTTTGTGTTAGGTCTGAATCAGTGATTTTTGTGTTAGGTCTGAATCAGTGATTTTTGTGTTAGGTCTGAATCAGTGATTTTTGTGTTAGGTCTGAATCAGTGATCAGTTAGCACAAATAGAAGAAAACGTTTTAAAACAGAATAGATACTACAAATATGATGACCGATTTTTGCTCTCTGTTCTGAAATGTTTTAATTTTGCTAATTTTGCGCCCTAATGAACATGACTTAGCTCCATCTCTGTCTAATGCACATGACTTAGCTCCATCTCTTTCTAATGCACATGACTTAGCTCCATCTCTTTCTAATGCACATGACTTAGCTCCATCTCTGTCTAATGAACATGACTTAGCTCCATCTCTGTCTAATGCACATGACTTAGCTCCATCTCTGTCTAATGCACATGACTTAGCTCCATCGCTGTCTAGTGAACAGTCCCAACCTTGATAGGTACACACACACACATACACACACACACACACACACACACACACACACACACACACACACACACACACACACACACACACACACACACACACACACACACACACACACACACACACACACACACACACACACACACACACTACAGCTGAGTCCCTCTCAGCGTCTTCAGATTAATATTTCACCCCCCCCACCAAAACCAGCTATCAATCATTCAGCATGGCATTTATGTGTGTCTGTGTGTGTGTGCGTGCGTGCGTGCGTGCGTGTGTGTGCGTGTATGTTTCAGTGCACAGTGTATGATTGGGACTCCAATGGGAAGCACGACTTCATTGGAGAGTTTCAGACCACCTATAAGGAGATACGGACAGACCTGGAGGGGAGACAGGTACACCCTAACCCTAACCCAACCCTAACCCTAAATCTAAATCTAATACTAACCCAAACCTAACCTAACCCTAAACCAACCCTAAATCTAATGCTAACCCAAACCTAACCTTACCCTAAACTAACCCTAACCCAACCCTAACCCAACCTAAACTTAACCTGACCCTCAATGAGCTAAAATGATTATTGAGGCTACTAATTGCTAAACATGCAAATGATTCACGTGCATGTTAATGTGTGTAGATGCAATGGGACTGTATAAACCCCAAGTACCAACTGAAGAAGAAGAACTACAGAAACTCTGGCGTCATCGTCCTCAACCACTGTAAGGTAACACTCCTCTTTATATCACTCTTTATCTCTGCCCCCTCTTCATATCACTCTCTATCTCTATCCCCCTCTTTATATCACTCTTTATCTCTGCCCCCTCTTTATATCACTCTTTATCTCTATCCCCCTCTTCATATCACTCTTTATCTCTGCCCCCTCTTTATATCACTCTTTATCTCTGTCCCCCTCTTCATATCACAATCTATCTCTATCCCCCTCTTTATATCACTCTTTATCTCTGTCCCCCTCTTCATATCACGATCTATCTCTATCCCCCTCTTCATATCACTCTTTATCTCTATCCCCCTCTTTATATCACTCTTTATCTCTATCCCCCTCTTCATATCACGATCTATCTCTATCCCCCTCTTTATATCACTCTTTATCTCTATCCTCCTCTTTATATCACTCTTTATCTCTATCCCCCTCTTTATATCACTCTTTATCTCTATCCCCCTCTTTATATCACTCTTTATCTCTATCCCCCTCTTCATATCACTCTTTATCTCTATCCCCCTCTTCATATCACTCTTTATCTCTATCCCCCTCTTTATATCACTCTCTCTTTATCTCTACCCCCCTCTTTATATCACTCTTTATCTCTGCCCCACTCTTTATATCACTCTTTATCTCTATCCCCCTCTTTATATCACTCTTTATCTCTGCCCCACTCTTTATATCACGCTTTATCTCTATCCTCCTCTTTATATCACTCTTTATCTATATCCTCCTCTTTATATCACTCTTTATCTCTATCCCCCTCTTTATATCACTCTTTATCTCTATCCCTCTCTTTATATCACTCTTTATCTCTATCCCCCTCTTTATATCACTCTCTCTTTATCTCTGTCCCCCTCTTTATATCACTCTCTCTTTATCTCTATCCCCCTCTTTATATCACTCTCTTTATCTCTATCCCCCTCTTTATATCACTCTCTCTTTATCTCTGTCCCCCTCTTTATATCACTCTCTCTTTATCTCTATCCCCCTCTTTATATCACTCTCTCTTTATCTCTACCCCCCTCTTTATATCACTCTGTATCTATATCCCCCTCTTTATGTCCCTCTCTCTCTTTATCTCTACCCCCCTCTTTATGTCCCTCTCTCTCTTTATCTCTACCCCCCTCTTTATGTCCCTCTCTCTCTTTATCTCTGTCCCCCTCTTTATGTCACGACTCAGGATAAAACACAGATGCAGACACAGGAGGCGGATAGTACAGTTCTCAGATGATTTATTGTAAGCACGGGGCAGGCAAGGGCAGGTCGAGGACAGGCAGAGGTTCGTAAACAGGTCAGAGTCAGGCAGGTACAGGACGGCAGGCAGGCTCGGGTCAGGGCAGGCAGAATGGTCAGAACCGGGAAAAACTAGGAAACAGAACTTGAGAAACAGGAAGACGGGAAAGCACGCTGGTAAAACCTGACAAGACAAGATGAACTGGCAACAGACAAACAGAGAACACAGGTGTAAATACACAGGGGATAATGAGGAAGATGGGCGACACCTGGAGAGGGATGGAGACAAGCACAAAGACAGGTGAAACAGATCAGGGTGTGACACGTTATCTCTACCCCACTCTTTCTGTCACTCTCTCTCTTTATCCCTAATCTCTCTCTCTATATCCATACTCTCTCTCTCTCTTCATCAATACTCTCTCTCTCTCTCTTTATCCCTACTCTCTCTATATATATATCCATACTCTCTCTTTCTTTATCCCTACTCTCTCTCTTTATCCCTACTCTCTCTATATATATATCCATACTCTCTCTTTCTTTATCCCTACTCTCTCTCTTTATCCCTACTCTCTCTCTCTATATATCCATACTCTCTCTTTCTTTATCCCTACTCTCTCTCTTTATCCCTACTCTCTCTCCCTCTTTACCCCTACTCTCCCCCCCCCCCCCCCCCCCCCACTGATGTTGAATAAATATGTTACGAGAGGTTGTTTTCAAAGGTGTTCTGACTGCCTGTGTACAGTATACAAGTAAAGTGTTACCCTGTTATTTAAATTAGTAGTGGTATACTTGTGCTCTTTCTAACAGCAGTTATGAGGTATTCACACACACACACACACACACACACACACACACACACACACACACACACACACACACACACACACACACACACACTGACACACACACACACAGAAACACACAAACACACACATACAGACACACACACACACACACACACACACTCACACACACACTGTAACTGTGTTCTTTCTAATGACAGATCATCAAAATGTATTCTTTCCTGGATTACATCATGGGAGGCTGTCAGATCCAGTTCACAGTAAGTGCGTCTGTGTGTATGTGTGTATGTGTGTGTGTGTGTGCGTGCGTGCGTGCGTGCGTGTGTGTGTGTGTGTGTGTGTGTACGGTGGTGCGTGTGAGTGGTTGAAAGCATCCAGATTAATTTGTAAACAGGGAGATGCCAAAAAGTGAGCGAGAGAATTAGAATTAGCATTTTAAGAACAACAATAAACAATACCGTTGTGACCTGCTGCGGTCATTCCCTTGTGAGTTGTGAGATGGCAGTGTCAATGCAAGAACAGGTTGTTCAAAGCGGCTGGAGAGCACTCGTTAATGAGAGACAGAAATAATGGCACGGGAAGTATTAGATTCCATCGTTTGCTTCAGTTGCATCCCGAGATAATAAGAGGAAAAAAACGGGCACCTATCCTTCTTCCTCGCTAGAGCTCGGCTACCCAACCCGAGCCCGATGGGCCCCAACATTATACATCGGGTTAGTGCCGGGTAGGGCCTGTTTTTCCATCATTAACTAGGGTACGGGCAGGGCTTGGGGATCACTAAATTGATCAGTAACATTTGCTCTGCTGCACAGCTCTGTCACATCTGACTAAGATCGTAACATGGTGCTTCAACCTCGTCAAATATAAGACTGGAGAGATTATTTCACAGAAAACAATAATGTTCCTTGAGTTTTGTCTAGTTTAGAGTGAATAAAAGTAGCTAACAGCTCTCTCATGTCTCTTCATTGAGCAGAGCAGCCCGAGCGGAGATGTTGCTACGGTTACGCACAGACTCAGAACCGCCATGAGCAGGGTGCATGCAGAGCGAGCTGACTGAGTGTAGGGAGCGAGTGACAGACCGAAAGTAGCAGCTAATCAGTGGTGTAAAGAACTTAAATAAAAATACTTGAAAGTGCTGCTTAAGTAGTTTTTTGGGGGTATCTGTACTTTACTATTTATATTTTGGACAACTTTTACTTTTACTTCACTACATTACTAAAGAAAATATTGTACTTTTTACTCCACACATTTTCCCTGACACCTAAAAGTACTCGTTACATTTTCAATGCTTAGCAGGACAGGAAAATGGTCCAATTTACATGATCTGGTCAATTATGTCTGAGTGTTGGCGTGTGCCTCTGGCTATCTGTACATTTATTTGGGTTTGCTTAATATAAGTCATTTGACATTTATTTATGCTATTACTTTTGATACTTAATAATATTTTAGCAATTACATTTAAGTATACTTTTAGACTTTTACTGGGTGACTTTCAAATTTAATTGAGTCATTTTCTATTAAGGTATCTTTACTTTTACTCAAGTATGACAATTGGGTCCTTTTTCCACCAATGCAGCTAATGGATTTACTAACAGAGGAAGTTATTTCGGGTTTCAGGCTGACGCAATCGGGTTGGGTAGGGTAGGGCCTGAACATCGCGGGCTGGGTAGGGTAGGGCCTGAACATCGCGGGCTGGGTAGGGTAGGGCCTGAACATCGCGGGCTGGGTAGGGTAGGGCCTGAACATCGCGGGCTAGGTAGGGTAGGGCCTGAACATCGCGGGCTGGGTAGGGTAGGGCCTGAACATCGCGGGCTGGGTAGGGTAGGGCCTGAACATCGCGGGCTGGGTAGGGTAGGGCCTGAACATCGCGGGCTGGGTAGGGTAGGGCCTGAACATCGCGGGCTGGGTAGGGTAGGGCCTGAACATCGCGGGCTGGGTAGGGTAGGGCCTGAACATCGCGGGCTGGGTAGGGTAGGGCCTGAATGTCGCGGGCTGGGTAGGGTAGGGCCTGAATGTCGCGGGCTGGGTAGGGTAGGGCCTGAACATCGCGGGTTGGGTAGGGTAGGGCCTGAACATCACGGGTTGGGTAGGGTAGGGCCTGAACATCGCGGGCTGGGTAGGGTAGGGCCTGAACATCGCGGGCTGGGTAGGGTAGGGCATGAACATCGCGGGCTGGGTAGGGTAGGGCCTGAACATCGCGGGCTGGGTTGGGTAGGGCCTGAATGTCGCGGGCCTGAACGTCACAGGCTGGGTAGGGTTTAATATTCATGCTTGTGCAGGGCTCTATTCCTTGCATGTATGCTGGTCATCATGACTTGTTTAAATGTGTTATTCTCGTTATATTATTTATCACTCCTCTCTTATTTTTACCTTTATTTAACTAGGCAAGTCAGTTATGAACAAATTCTTATTTTCAATGACGGCCTTGGAACAGTGGGTTAACTGCCTTGTTCAGGGGCAGAACGACAGATTTTTACCTTGTCAGCTCGGTTACTAGTCCAACGCTCTAACCACTAGGCTACCTGCCTCCCCATTAAGAGATGGAGTCTAGACAGGCTGCTTTAGGAAACTTTATAAATTAGCGAACTCACACCCCAAAAGTCTAGAGCGATAAAAGGCTACACTGATCCCTTGTGCTTGGCTGGAATTTCTGTTTTGCGATCTGTTGCCTACGTCAACAGACAGGGTTTCATTAGCTTAAATAGTCCTAGGCACTAGATATATATATATAGTGCCTAGGACTATTTAAGCTAATGAAACCCTGCAAATTACCGCAAATTATAGTGGTCTTTCCAAATTATAGTGGTCTTTCCAAATTATAGTGGTCTTTCCAAATTATAGTGGTCTTTCCAAATTATAGTGGTCTTTCCAGTGGCACTGACCAACTCAATGCGCAACACACTCACTGGGGATGGCGGATGAGCTTGTGCCAATATCCCTCAACATAGCCAATGTTGTTCCCTCCATGTTGGGAGTTGATACAATATCCCTCAACATAGCCAATGTTGTTCCCTCGATGTTGGGAGTTGATACAATATCCCTCAACATAGCCAATGTTGTTCCCTCCATGTTGGGAGTTGATACAATATCCCTCAACATAGCCAATGTTGTTCCCTCCATGTTGGGAGTTGATACAATATCCCTCAACATAGCCAATGTTGTTCCCTCCATGTTGGGAGTTGATACAATATCCCTCAACATAGCCAATGTTGTTCCCTCCATGTTGGGAGTTGATACAATATCCCTCAACATAGCCAATGTTGTTCCCTCCATGTTGGGAGTTGATACAATATCCCTCAACATAGCCAATGTTGTTCCCTCCATGTTGGGAGTTGATACAATATCCCTCAACATAGCCAATGTTGTTCCCTCCATGTTGGGAGTTGATACAATATCCCTCAACATAGCCAATGTTGTTCCCTCCATGTTGGGAGTTGATACAATATCCCTCAACATAGCCAATGTTGTTCCCTCCATGTTGGGAGTTGATACAATATCCCTCAACATAGCCAATGTTGTTCCCTCCATGTTGGGAGTTGATACAATATCCCTCAACATAGCCAATGTTGTTCCCTCCATGTTGGGAGTTGATACAATATCCCTCAACATAGCCAATGTTGTTCCCTCCATGTTGGGAGTTGATACAATATCCCTCAACATAGCCAATGTTGTTCCCTCCATGTTGGGAGTTGATACAATATCCCTCAACATAGCCAATGTTGTTCCCTCCATGTTGGGAGTTGATACAATATCCCTCAACATAGCCAATGTTGTTCCCTCCATGTTGGGAGTTGATACAATATCCCTCAACATAGCCAATGTTGTTCCCTCCATGTTGGGAGTTGATACAATATCCCTCAACATAGCCAATGTTGTTCCCTCCATGTTGGGAGTTGATACAATATCCCTCAACATAGCCAATGTTGTTCCCTCCATGTTGGGAGTTGATACAATATCCCTCAACATAGCCAATGTTGTTCCCTCCATGTTGGGAGTTGACACAATATCCCTCAACATAGCCAATGTTGTTCCCTCCATGTTGGGAGTTGATACAATATCCCTCAACATAGCCAATGTTGTTCCCTCCATGTTGGGAGTTGATACAATATCCCTCAACATAGCCAATGTTGTTCCCTCCATGTTGGGAATATTTTGGTAGATAATATACTGTATAGTGTTCTCTTTTTCAGCGGTAGCCTTGCTTTCCAACCTGTGTTTTCCCAGCTGTTGTAGAACATATTTTAGCTGCTCACTCTTCACTGACAGATACAGAATCAACAACCAGCTGTTTGATATTTACCAAGGGTTCCCGACTGTATGCGCTTTAATTTGGGCTAAACACAATCCACAGCAACAACATTTTTAAAGCTCTTGATTGCTACATTCTACTCTCTGATGTAGTGTTTTGAATTATTACATTTATTTCTGTACAGACAGAAGTAGTTCTAGGATAACTCTATAATTTTGGCAAATGTATTTCAATTTATTAATACAGGGGTGTCTGCAGTTTTGTTTTGTTTTTTCCTGTCAATTAAGACCTAGACAACCTGGTGAGGGGAGTTCTGTTAAGACCTAGACAACCTGGTGAGGGGAGTTCTGTTAAGACCTAGACAACCTGGTGAGGGGAGTTCTGTTAAGACCTAGACAACCTGGTGAGGGGAGTTCTGTTAAGACCTAGACAACCTGGTGATGGGAGTTCTGTTAAGACCTAGACAACCTGGTGAGGGGAGTTTAGTTAAGACCTAGACAACCTGGTGAGGGGAGTTCTGTTAAGACCTAGACAACCTGGTGAGGGGAGTTCTGTTAAGACCTAGACAACCTGGTGAGGGGAGTTCTGTTAAGACCTAGACAACCTGGTGAGGGGAGTTCT
>NW_024061008.1:32500-57500 GCF_016432855.1 Salvelinus namaycush
GAGAGAGAGAGAGAGAGAGAGAGAGAGAGAGAGAGAGAGAGAGAGAGAGAGAGAGAGAGAAAAAAAAGTGAGAGAGAAAAAGAGAGAACGATGTTGGTGTACTCAATGTACAGTTAAAATGACCCGCAAAGTCTTTGAGGTGTGTATAATGTCTGTGTGCGTGTACGCGTGTGTAATATGTGTGTGTGTTTGTGTGTTTCCCTAGGCGTCCCCGGCTGCGCTAGCTAAGAGTGTGTTAGCGGAGGTGCCCAATCAGGTGGTGGATTACTACAACGCAAAAGGACTGCATCCAAAATGTCTGTCTGACTATGACGAATCTACCAGACACCCATTATAAACACACACACACCCATTATAAACACACACACACCCATTATAAACACACACACACCCATTATAAACACACACACACCCATTATAAACACACACACACCCATTATAAACACACACACACCCATTATAAACACACACACACCTATTATAAACACACACACACCATTATAAACACACCCATTATAACACACACACCCATTATAAACACACACACACCCATTATAAACACACACACACACCCATTATAAACACACACACACCCATTATAAACACACACACACCCATTATAAACACACACACACCCATTATAAACACACACACACCCATTATAAACACACACACCCATTACACACCCATTATAAATCTACCAGACCCTTCAGTCCCTGATCACACAAACACACACATTATAAACACACACACACCCATTATAAACAGAAACACACCCATTATAAACACACACACACCCATTATAAACACATACACACCCATTATAAACACACACACACCCATTATAAACACACACACACCCATTATAAACACACACACCCATTACACACCCATTATAAATCTACCAGACCCTTCAGTCCCTGATCACACAAACACAGACATTATAAACACACACACACCCATTATAAACACACACCCACCCATTACACACCCATTATAAATCTACCAGACCCTTCAGTCCCTGATCACACAAACACAGACATTATAAACACACACACACCCATTATAAACACACACCCACCCATTACACACCCATTATAAATCTACCAGACCCTTCAGTCCCTGATCACACAAACACAGACATTATAAACACACACACACCCATTATAAACAGAAACACACCCATTATAAACACACACACACCCATTATAAACACACACACACCCATTACACACCCATTATAAACACACACACACCCATTACACACCCATTATAAACACACACACACCCATTACACACCCATTATAAACACACACACACCCATTACACACCCATTATAAACACACACACACACACCCATTATAAACACACACCCACCCATTACACACTCATTATAAACACACACACACCCATTACACACCCATTATAAACACACACATGCCCATTATAAACACACACACCCATTATAAACACACACAAACCCATTATAAACACACACACACCCATTGTAAACTCCCATACACCCATTATAAACACACACACACACCCATTACAAACACACACACACATATTAAACACACACACACACATTATAAACACACACACACACATTATAAACACACACACACACATTATAAACACACACACACACACACACACACACACATTATAAACACACACACACACACACATTATAATCATACATACACCCATTATAAACACACACACACCCATTATAAACACACACACCCATTACACACCCATTATAAATCTACCAGACCCTTCAGTCCCTGATCACACAAACACAGACATTATAAACACACACACACCCATTATAAACACACACCCACCCATTACACACCCATTATAAATCTACCAGACCCTTCAGTCCCTGATCACACAAACACAGACATTATAAACACACACACACCCATTATAAACAGAAACACACCCATTATAAACACACACACACCCATTATAAACACACACACACCCATTACACACCCATTATAAACACACACACACCCATTACACACCCATTATAAACACACACACACCCATTACACACCCATTATAAACACACACACACCCATTACACACCCATTATAAACACACACACACACACCCATTATAAACACACACCCACCCATTACACACTCATTATAAACACACACACACCCATTACACACCCATTACACACCCATTATAAACACACACATGCCCATTATAAACACACACACACCCATTATAAACACACACAACCCCATTATAAACACACACACACCCATTGTAAACTCCCATACACACATTATAAACACACACACACACCCATTACAAACACACACACATATATTAAACACACACACACCCATTATAAACACACACATACACATTATAAACACACACACACCCATTATAAACACACACACACACACACACATTATAAGCACACACACACACACACATTATAATCATACATACACCCATTACAAACACACACACACACACACTTTATAAATACACACACACCCATTATAATCATACATACACCCATTATAAACACACACACACTGCATACAGTAGTGTAGCCCAGAAAAGTAGTTTGATCTGGTGGTTTCACTACGTAATTACTACGTATTACTACGTATTACTGCATGCTGGCCTAATGGGTTTTATCACACACACACACACATGCACACACACACACACACAGGCACACACGCACACACACACACACACACACACACACACACACACACACACACACACACACACACACACACACACACACACACACACACACACACACACACACCTTTTAAAGGTGACTTTCAATATTTTTCAACAATATTACATACAGTATAGGTTAATTGAAGTTTAGTAAGAGTTGTACCTTATCATAATAACCATCATAATAATGAGGGCCTACTAGTCCATAGTTTAGGGTTCTGGTAACATAGGAGACTTTGTAAACAAATAATGTGTAGCTTCAAATCATGTTTAAAGAGCGACTGAACCAAATAACCAACTTCTCCAATTGAAAACGACCTATGTAGCATCAATGAGTCAGAAACATTTGTTATTGAGTCAAAATTGACTACAAAGTGTAAATAGGGTAATTTTGGTCATAAAGTCAGTACCGTCCAAAACAAAGATTGGTGAAATGTAAGGAATCTAGGTTACGTAACAGTTTTCCTTGGGTTGAGTTCATTTCAATCCTGCTCACAGCTGGCAGCACCCAAGTAATCATCAATTCTGAGCACAGGTGCAAAAAACCCGATCATTATGCGCACACTGACCGTGGTAAATCTGGTTTGACTTTGGATATCACTATGTGTCTAGTTAGGGACCATCAATAAATTACACAATGTACAATATTTTTGGACAATGTGAAAACATTTCAATAGCTCCAAATTTATATTACTTAAAAACCTCTAACAAACTATAAATTGTAGCAATTAATATACAAATATTGAAAGAATGTCATGAGAACTAAAAGATGTGCAACATGAAAATATTGTACCATTTACATTGTGTAATTTATTGACGGTCCCTAACTAGCCCCAGAGATAGACTATCAAAAGTTAAACCACCTTTTCCCCTGTCGCACACCAGCCGACTGAAGCTAATTGGTTAAAGGCCTAGCCCAGGATACTTCCAGGCACAATACTTGAGCCCTATACTACGAATCAGGTTTGAGGAGTTAGCGAGGCAACTTTGGTCAACTCTGAGTTCATCTCTGGATAACCGATCCTACGAAAGTGGCTCACCTTTTAGCCAGGGAAATTTCTATGGCAATAAATCCTTCAGAACTAACTTGCTCCGGGGCAGGCTAACTCACGGCTAACTCCACTTACCCTGAATGAAATGACTGATATGCGAGTCGAGGACCAATGAAATCAGATTCCCTCCCTCTCGCAAAGATCATGTCATCATCCCCTTCAGGAGGACGTCTGATTAAATATTTTATGAATCAAATGTTTTGGGTTAAAATTTGTCAGATTAAAATACCTATCATATTACACATTTAGAAATGACAGGATGCATTTGAAAGTTCACGCACGGTAAAACTTTTGCATGACTGTGTACGATACAATTACTTTATTGATAGGGGTGGAACAAAAGGTGATTGTGTACTGATAAGCACATCCAAAGCACATCACAAGAAATACACAAACACAAGAGACACCCACATCAAAGAACTCCTCCAAGAACCAAATCTGGTTCTCAGTCTCATTTCCTAATGAGGAGGGTTAAAACCCAAAACTAAATCAGTTCAGACACAATTTTAAATCATGTTGCTCTCGTGCCTCATTCCTTCAGCACGACTTATACATTTCATATAGAAGACAGAACTATTTGCATGTGGAAATGTCATGGGATGCATTTTATCTGTTGTTTATGTTTTTGTTGGTGGCCCGCTCTTTGATGGTATGCACATTTTACAGAGTGTGGATTTTAAGGAGTTAGGATTATATACTGTAACGTGTTATATACGTCCTTTTCTACAGGTTTGTTGAGAGTTTGCTAAATAAATAAATAACTAAAACTGTATTAATTTAATAACCTTCTTTATTAACTTGTAAAGCTTTTGAGTGAATAGGTCTGTCTGTCTGTCTGTCTGTCTGTCTGTCTGTCTGTCTGTCTGTCTGTCTGTCTGTCTGTCTGTCTGTCTGTCTGTCTGTCTGTCTGTCTGTCTGTCTGTCTGTCTGTCTGTGTGTGTGTGTGTTACTGTTTCACATTACAGACCAGATCACATCACAGTACAGATGCCCTTGTCTCTGTGTGACTCTGTCAGTTTGTTCAGTCTGTCTGTCTGTCTATCTTTCTGTCCATCTGTGCAGTACTGCTTGCGCTGCTGACTATAGCCTGATATACAAACTATACACACATACAGCCAGGTCCAACATGATTGGTCCCCTTGATAAAGACGAGCAATGATTGGATGAGCAAAACATGGTAAATAATCAAATAAATAACTCAAACTGAGCTATATTGTATTCTCAGAAAATTATATTATTTTAAACTAATACATTTGCTCAGAGAAAGATATTTTGTTTAACAAGATTTTTAATTTTTTTAAAGATAGATGTCCAAATTATTACCACCCCTAAAGATTCTCATAAATAAAATTAAACAAAATTCAATCTCCATTAACATTCCACCTATTACATTTTGTTTTTAAATCTCAGTTTAAGGAACTGTATTGTGGCCTTCCATGGCTTCCTGTTTCAAAGGGGTATAAAATGAGGTAACACATTTAAAATCACTATTTTAGCCATCACCATAGGAAAAGGCAGAGAGTTCACAAACAAAAAAGAGACAAATGTTTGTTGACCTTTAAAAATCTGGCAAATTGGTAAAAAAAAAATTATAATAATGAAATATACTACTTACAACTATTAGGACAATAATTAAGAAGTTTAAAACCACTGGAACAGTGGTAAACTTGCCTGGTATTGGACGTAAGAGTGTCTTGACCCCACACACAGTGAGGAAGATGGTTCAGGATGCAAAGAAAAGTAAAAGGGACAAAATTACAGAACTTGAGAATTACAGAACTTGGTCGCATCTTTGGATCCCCAAGTCTCCACATCTACAATTAGTTGCCATGTCCAAGCAAATAGGTTATTTGGAAGGGTTGCCAGAAAAAAAAATCCTTTATTGACAGCAACCAACACATGTAAACGCCTGGAGTCTGATTGGCACTTGGCACTTGGATTGGCACTTGGATTGGAACTGTGTGCTATGATCAGATTAGTCGAAAATAGAGCTCTTTGGCATCAAAAGAAGGATGCATATGCAAAAAAGAACCTCATATCTACTGTAAAATATGTTTGGTGGATCTTTGATGTTATGCGGATTATTAGGCTTCCACTGGTCCTGGGGCCCTTGTCAAGTCCAACAGCATCATGTACTCTACCAAGTACCAGGACATTTTAACCAAAAACCGGTTTGCCTCTGCCAGGAAGCTGAAACTTGGAGCCCAAGAAGATCTTCCAGCAAGACAATATCCCAAAGCACACATTAAAATCCACAAATAAATGTTTAATTGACCACAAAATCTACATTTTGCAATGACCATCTCAGTCTCTGGACTTTTTGAATTACAGTACGTAGTCCATAAGCACAGACAGAAGGATATCAAGGATCCTTGAGTCCCATGGTGATTTATCAGACACGTATCTCCATAGAAACCACAAGGACAAGCACAAGGCATCAGAACACTGGGAATAATCCCCATTCCGACTGGCATCATCAGTACTCCGAACACAGGTCCAAATCCACTTCTCTAATTCAGCTCTCTCAGGATCTTGAGATCTCTGCGAGGGAGGGAGGGAGGGAGGGAGGGAGGGAGGGAGGATGGAGGAGGAGAGGAGGATGAGATTCTGTGCAACTCAGCCATATGCTTTGAGCCCCTGGGAGGAAGGAGAGAGGAAGAGGGGAGGCAGGAAGAGGAGAGGGAGAGAGGAGGAAGGGGAGGTACTGTACGTTTTGGGCCCCTGGGAGGAAGGAGAGAGGAAGAGGGGAGGCAGGAAGAGGAGAGGGAGAGAGGAGGAAGGGGAGGTACTGTACATTTTGGGCCCCTGGGAGGAAGGAGGGAGGAAGAGGGGAGGCAGGAAGAGGAGAGGGAGAGAGGAGGAAGGGGAGGTACTGTACGTTTTGGGCCCCTGGGAGGAAGGAGAGAGGAAGAGGGGAGGCAGGAAGAGGAGAGGAAGAGAGGAGGAAGGGGAGGTACTGTACGTTTTGGGCCCCTGGGAGGAAGGAGAGAGGAAGAGGGGAGGCAGGAAGAGGAGAGGGAGAGAGGAGGAAGGGGAGGTACTGTACGTTTTGGGCCCCTGGGAGGAGGGAGAGAGGAGGAAGGGGAGGTACTGTACGTTTTGGGCCCCTGGGAGGAAGGAGAGAGGAGGAAGGGGAGGTACTGTACGTTTTGGGCCCCTGGGAGGAAGGAGAGAGGAGGAAGGGGAGGTACTGTACGTTTTGGGCCCCGTTACAAACTCATCACTGATTGAACTTGCTTCCTCCATCATCAACTCTCTCTGTCAACCACCAAACCCACTGGCTCATGTATATACAAACCCCTCGGCAAGACCACCCTTTTCAAATCAGAGTTATGTTGACAGATGTTGGCCTATCACTGGACACGTGTAGTAAACATTTTATTTTAAATAAAATAAAATAACATTGTAATAAAAAACATGCTTTGGTACCTTGGTGTATGTAACGGCTATCGTCATATTCTTCCTCCTCCAGGTCAGGAACGTGACAGTGTATGTATGTATAATATTTCAATTGTTCTCCATAATGTTTACTTGAAGACTTGCCTAGTTAAATAAGGTTCAATAAAATGAAAATAAAAAAGATTTTCAATCAGTCCATTCAATGAAGCGGATCTATAGTTTTGGAGCACCAGTGGAATTATTTCTGAGCCGTACCGGAGATCCTTGGGGTAACATTTCACAACAGGGCACAGGTCTGATTGACGTAGTGGCTGCAGTCCAAATTCAAAGTAGACAGCCCTCGGCCGTAAGCCCTCAGCCCTTGAATAACATTTCACATCGTCACCAGTGGCGACCGGTCATGTTTTGCATGTTATTTTGGCATTAATACGTGTCACATATCAGTTTGCACACAATGTACAAAAATATATAACTATCATTGAGTTAATAAAGCCACATACAAACATGGTCTCTTTTTTGTTTTCTTGGGTAAGGCAGCTCCAAAATGCAGGTGTTTCAGCCTAGCTCAGTGCTTTCTGTTATGTTGGGGCTAGCCAGCAGTAAATACGAAGTGTATTTTGGGGACACTACGTCACCGTGAAGTCATAGGGGAGACCTCGAAAATTCTAGCCCTTTGATTGCTGACATAGAGTTAGTGCCCATCCAAGAAGGCTCAAGGTCATTGGCCACAGATAAAATGACGTCAAATCACGTTATATTTACAGTAGCTTTGATTGGACTGATCATGTCCACATCATACTTTCAGAATCTTAGCTAGCAGTCATCATCATGAATCAAGTCGAAAATCTACTGGCAAATCCTTTAAATCCTTGTCATATGAAGAGAAATAATGAAGAGAAATTATAGATTAAATGTATCGGTGCTCATCGGCCATTGGACTTAAACATTACATAACAAGTTGGAAATGGCAAATTCAACAATGAGTGGTTTGGAAGGAAGTGAGCACAGCAGAACAACGTGAGTCTAAAAATGTATTGTATGCTGCTGCATAAATGATGGAATATGACAGGGAGATATGTATACTGTAGCTAAGAAAGTAATAACTAAGCGTATGTTGTGTAGTAAGCTGTTAGTAGCCCATGTGCCTCACCCTAATAATTTGGTTCCTTTTCCTTTCTTAATTTCACCTACTGTTCTGACTTGGTAGTGCACATGTAGCCAATAGCCTGTTTTAGAGAAATGTAATCATCGAATATTGTAAGAGCTTTCATTGTCTGCTTATATGCCCCCCATTATTCATCCTACGGTTCTGACTTGGTGTACAGGGAGAATACTGTAAGAACGACCCATGTTCTGAATTCTGTCGCTGTACATTTCAAAAGTGCTGAACAATTAGTTATATGACAACGTCCGTCGTCGCTCGCTCATTAATGTCTTAATAGAAAATACGGATTGCCTCTTATCCTCTCGTCGTTCCCTTATGCCATAGTTTGTACATCTCAATTGTCAGTAGAAACCACATTTGTTAAAGCAAGTCAGCCATATCAGCTATGTTTTTTTAAAAAGGCAGTAAATGAGGCTGAATTAACTGTTTCGCTGCCAGACAAGGCTCCACTGATAGCCAGGTGTAGCAGTGGTAAGGTGTTGGGACTGCTGTTGGGACTCTGCTGTTGGGACAGTTTTATGTAGGCCCTAACAGTTTGTGGCCACCGTTTGTCCCTGTTATAGTGCAATTCATGTGTAGTTTAGTGTTGTGTTGTGTAGTGTGACCCCCCACCAAGATTTACATGCAAAAATCGCAACTGATCGCCACTGTCACGACTTCCGCCAAAGTCGGTTCCTCTCCTTGTTCGGGCTGCGCTCGGCGCTCGGCGTCGCCGGTCTTCTAGCCATCATCGATCCACTTTTCATTTTCCTTTTGTTTTGTCTTGTCTTCCCACACACCTGTTCTCAATTCCCTCATTACATGTTGTGTATTTAACCCTCTGTTCCCCCCATATCTTTGTGCGGATTTGTTTATTGTAAGTGCATGTGCACGTTTTCTCTGGTGCGCGACGGGTTTTGTACCCATTTGCTTGTTGTTCTGGTTTCCGGTGGTTTTATGAATAAAACTGCTCCGTTGATTACCCAGTTTTGCTCTCCTGCGCCTGACTTCCCTGCCGCCAGTTACGTACTCCCTTACAGTCACATCCGAGTGTATCTTAAATGTCCCTCGTGAGGGAGAGTGATGATCGGAATGGCAACGTCCTTAGTGGAAATCTTGAAATTGAGCTTAGAAACAACCAACCTAAAGCTATTAATGTGCCTATCAAGCTAACACAGCTAGCTAGCCATCCTGTCAGGTAGCTAGCTAGCTACAGTTACCCATAGCTGGCTAGCTAGTTTTATAGTTTGGTCATTTATTCCAATACTTTTCAGAATTCCAAAAATGATGTTAATGAAGCTAGCTATGTTTTATAGGGTCCCCACTATGCGATAAAGCAAATTTGCCAACGCTAAAATCAATGTCATCTATATATATTTTTTTTAGCAAGCTTGCATCTTCATTTGGTCTGACATGCAGAAAATGCAGCTGTGTTATTTAAATTTGACACTTCGTGGCAAACAGAGTATGAGACGTGAACTACAGTTTGCATTGAATTGTGGGTCATATCAACGCCACAAGTGATCAAAGTTTTCACTCGCTCCCTCGAGCTAAATCAAGGGCAGAGGGGGCAACGTTAGTGAACTGGACCTCCACTTAAGACGGTAATCAAACTGCATGCGTTTTTGATGGGGATTCCCCTGAGGGGAAATGGCACGAGGGCTGTGGGGGTAAAAATAACGTGTTTGGACTGCAGCCCATGGCAGCAACATCAGTGTCCCAGTAGCAACATTAAGACTTCTGGTTTTCTGTTAAAAGTCCCCTGTAAAACCCTATGTGTAGGATACGAACTGTGGCGTGTATTCGCGGATGCCAAGGGAAGCCAGGCTTCCCCAAATATTTGACAAATAAAAACATTAAACATTTTTAAAAATTGATCTTTGTCTCTCTTTGTTTTCATAATTTCCCATCAATTTGCAAGTGGCTGAATCTCACCAGAGAAATCATCTGAACAACGTAGACAGCGCCCCTCTGTCTCAGTACGTGGAGCCCAGATATCTGATGCTGCCTGGACCAAAGGAGTACATCATGTTGCCGCTGTAGCATTTGATTTGATGCCAGCAAGGGTTTTTAAAATAAAATAATTAGCCAATCAGCGTTGAGCTGAGCTCAACTGTGGGTAGTCCTGGTGCAGCACAACGCACCCCAAGAAAGGCCCGTTTGGATTTGGCTTTAGACCAATCAAATCACTTCCTAAGCACAATGTCATTTTCTGAAAAATGTGTTTGTTTCTGGTCTGCTTGTGTCCTGCGGTAGCTAGCTGCATCATCGTCTCTTTGTACAGCCATGGATGGAGATGGGGATTTGGACTTGTGGTTTTGACTTAATTCTCTGTACAGGCCAATGATTATGACCTAACCATAAATTAATATGTTGTGCCACCGGCCTGAGACTATTCATGTTCAATATGTAACGTAAACTCACCCCATGCCGTACAAATGTGAGCAACCGCGACATTCAAACGAGGCTACAAAGAAAACTAATGGGACTGTAGCGACTGTGTTGACTTCAAAATCTGGGGTTTAAACTACGTTTGTATTCAAGCGTTGATCGACATGGTAATGGCTCTATAGTATTGGAGAAAAGTTGAAAAAAACGGACCCTCCGTTACATCGTGACGTGTCATGCCGTAACGTACAGCACGCATAAAGCAACTATTTATGTCTTACAATCTCTCTCCACCAGGTGTAACACTTCTCTCATCGTTTAAAAACAAGAAATGGACAGTGACGGGGGTAAGGGGTCATGACTCTCAAAAGCCGTTGTTTACTTCTGAAGATCACTTTACACATGGATATGGATATTCAGCTAGCGGGATACACGCTGCACCGGCAAGATAGAACAGCACACTCCGGTAAGACGAGGGGGGGCGGTCTGTGCATATTTGTAAACAACAGCTGGTGTACGAAATCTAAGGAAGTCTCTAGATTTTGCTCGCCTGAAGTAGAGTATATTGTGATAAATTGCAGGCCACACTACTTGTCTAGAGAGTTCTCAGCTATACTTTTTGTAGCTGTTTATTTACCACCACAATCAGATGCGGGCACTGACCGCACTCAGTCAGCTGTATAAGGAAATAAGCAAACAGGAAACCACTCACCCAGAGGCGGCGCTCCTAGTGGCCGGAGACTTTTATGCAGGGAAACTTGAATCAGTTCTACCAAATCTCTATCAACATGTTAAATGTGCAACCAGAGGGAAAAAAATTCTAGATCACCTGTACTCCACACACAGAGACGCGTACAAAGCTCTCACTCGCCCTCCATTTGGTAAATCCGACCACAACTCTATCCTCCTGATTCCTGCCTACAAGCAAAAATTAAAGCAGGAAGCACCAGTGACTCGGTCTATAAAAAAATGGTCAGATGAAGCAGATGCTAAACTACAGGATTGTTTTGCTATCACAGACTGGAATATGTTCCGGGATTCTTCTGATGACATTGAGGAATACACCACATCAGTCACTGGCTTTATCAATAGGTACATTGAGGACGTCATCCACACAGTGACTATACGTACATACCCCAACCAGAAGCCATGGATTACAGGCAACATTCGTACTGAGCTAAAGGGTAGAGCTGCCGCTTTCAAGGTGCGGGACTCTAACCCGGAAGCTTACAAGAAATCCCGCTATGCCCTGCGACGAACCATCAAACAGGCAAAGCGTCAATACAGGCTCCGACGCTCGTAGGATGTGGCAGGGCTTGCAAACTATTACAGACTACAAAGGGAAGCACAGCCGCGAGCTGCCCAGTGACACGAGCCTACCAGACGAGCTAAATCACTTCTATGCTCGCTTCGAGGCAAGCAACACTGAGGCATGCATGAGAGCATCTGCTGTTCCGGACGACTGTGTGATCACGCTCTCCGTAGCCAACGTGAGTAAGACGTTTAAACAGGTCAACATACACAAGGCTGCAGAGCCAGACGGATTACCAGGACGTGTGCTCCGGGCATGTTCTGACCAACTGGCAGGTGTCTTCACTGACATTTTAAACATGACCCTGATTGAGTCTGTGATACCAACATGCTTCAAGCAGAGCACCATAGTCCCTGTGCCCAAGAACACAAAGGCAACCTGCCTAAATGACTACAGACCCGTAGCACTCACGCCTGTAGCCATGAAGTGCTTTGAAAGGCTGGTAATGGCTCACATCAACACCATTATCCCAGAAACCCTAGACCCACTCCAATTTGCATACCGCCCAAACAGATCCACAGATGATGCAATCTCTATTGCACTCCACACTGCCCTTTCCCACCTGGACAAAAGGAACACCTATGTGGGAATGCTATTCATTGACTACAGCTCAGCGTTCAACACCATAGTACCCTCAAAGCTCATCACTAAGCTAAGGAACCTGGGACTAAACACCTCCCTCTGCAACTGGATCCTGGACTTCCTGACGGGTCGCCCCCAGGTGGTGAGGGTAGGTAGGCAACACATCTGCCACATTGATCCTCAACACTGGAGCTCCCCAGGGGTGCGTGCTCAGTCCCCTCCTGTACTCCCTGTTCACCCACGACTGCATGGCCAGGCACGAGTCCAACACCATCATTAAGTTTGCAGACGACACAACAGCCTGATCACCGACAACAACAAGACAGCCTATAGGGAGGAGGTCAGAGACCTGGCCGGGTGGTGCCAGAATAACAACCTATCCCTCAACGTAACCAAGACTAAGGAGATGATAGTGGACTACAGGAAAAGGAGCACCGAGCACGTCCCCATTCTCATCGACGGGGCTGTAGTGGAGCAGGTTGAGAGCTTCAAATTCCTTGGTGTCCACATCAACAACAAACTAGAATGGTCCAAACATACCAAGACAGTCGTGAAGAGGGCATGACAAAGCCTATTCCCCCTCAGGAAACTAAAAGGATTTGGCATGGGTCCTCAGATCCTCAAAAGGTTCTACAGCTGCAACATCAAGAGCATCCTGACTGGTTGCATCACTGCCTGGTATGGCAATTGCTCGGCCTCTGACCGCAAGGCACTTCAGAGGGTAGTGCGTACGGCCCAGTACATCACTGGGGCAAAGCTGCCTGCCATCCAGGACCTCTACACCAGGCGGTGTCAGAGGAAGGCCCTAAAAAGTGTCAAAGACCCCAGCGACCCCAGTCATAGACTGTTCTCTCTACTACCGCATGGCAAGCGGTACCGGAGTGCCAAGTCTAGGACAAAAAGGCTTCTCAACAGTTTTTACCCCCAAGCCATAAGACTTCTGAACAGGTAACCAATGGTTACCCAGACTATTTACATTGTGTGCCCCCCCAACCCATCTTTTACGCTGCTGCTACTCGTTGTTTATCTTATATGCATAGTCACTTTAACCATACATCCATGTACATGCTACCTCAATTGGCCCGACCAACCAGTGCTCCCACACATTGGCTAACTGGGCTATCTGCATTGTGTCCCACCTCCCGCCAACCCCTCCTTTTACGCTACTGCTACTCTCTGTTCATCATATATCCATAGTCACTTTAACCATACCTACATGTACATACTACCTCAATAAGCCTGACTAACCGGTGTCTGTATATAGCCTTGCTATATAGCATTTTCAAATGTATTTTTACTGTTGTTTTATTTCTTTACTTACCTACACACACACACACACACACACACATACTTTTTTTCTCGCACTATTGATTAGAGCCTGTAAGTAAGCATTTCACTGTAAGGTCTACACCTGTTGTATTCGGCGCACGTGACAAATAAACTTTGATTTGATTTGATTTAGCACCGCCCTAAAAACCCGATTCAAATTCGACACAAACCTTCAAATAGGTAATGACACATTATATAAACTCTTTATGGTGTTTTATTTACATTTTAGAGGCGATAAGGTGATAAGTTGGACAGATTGAGTGAAAAAAGCCGTTTCCCCCCACGACATCTCTCCTTCTCACTATCACGCATTAGTTTCGCTTCCCCACCCGCCATTTTTAAAAGGACCCGACGGAGCTCATAGCCTTCTTGAATCATGCAGAAACGGGCAGCGTGGAGGTCTCATAATGGATTTTGTTGGAAAGGGGAGAAATTGTGCTTTACAATGGTATTGACATTACAGTTGATCTGGAAGTATTATGTTTTTTGGGCACTAAAATAAGGTCAATTGTACGGACCAAGGCGATGTACAAAAGTGAGTGAGTTTACGTTAGCCTAGTAGGCTCACGTTAACTAGCTAGCTTGCTAACATAGCTTGTTCTGTGGTCAATTTTTGCCCATGCGAGGAAGTTAGGCTAGCAAGCATTTTAGCTATGTAGCCTATGACAAAAAAAACAAAAAATGTACTGTATGACAGAGCCATAGACCGTTTTGCCAACTTGAAAAAGAGGAGGCATTGGCGTTCAACTAGTCTAGAAGTAGGGGGAGTACAAAATGTTTTACTTGCACACACACACACACATACAGACAGAAATCAGTCCCATGGACAGCCACATGATATTTAGCAACATTGATTCGACAAGTTTTTAGTATCTTTAAGTTTGTTTTCAGTGTATTAAACTAAGTATATATAGCCTTGTTGATTTGATCATATTTAAATCCAGAGTGGCGCAGCGGTCTAAGGCACTACATCTCTAGTGCTAGAGGCGTCACTACAGACACCATGGTTCGATTCCAGGCTGTATCACAACTGGCCGTGATTGGGAGTCCCCATAGGACGGCGCACAATTGGCCCAGCGTCATCCGGGCTTTTATTATGTTTTATTTATAAGGGACAATGCACATTAATCAATATCAATATTACAATAATGCAACATCCATGTAAATGTGCCGGGGGTTAGGCCAAAAGCTAATTTGCTCCCATAGTCCCAATGCAGCTAAGGACAATTACACAACCACAATACACATACTCACTAAAACAATACAACATACAAATACATTACATCCAATAATATATCATTCTAACAACAACAACACTATCATCAACTGTTGTCTTACATATGAGGAACCACAGATAACTCGTGTGTACAGGTTTGGATGGATTTGAGGACATGTTTTCAATTCAAATGTAAAAGTACAATGATCAGTGCAGCTTCTCAAGGCCATGGACGCTGCAGTCCAGTATGTTGTAGCTCTAACAGAGAAGGCAGATTTTACTGTGTCGAAATGGGACAACACAATCCCCTCTAGTTACTGCCCTTGTTATCCTTTTAAGTAAGAATTTGTTCTTAACTGATTTGCCGAGTTAAATAAAGGTTACACATGTTGAAATGTTGAAATGTTAAAATGATGCTGGAATAGCAGAGGCAGGGCTCCTGTTGTTTTTGTGCTCTGTGGTTCTAAATCGGTAGTTGTTTAGTAAACTGTCGAAAACATTAACTTGCTCGATCATGCTGCAGGTGATATAACGGGTTTGTTACATGCAGTATTTGCTTTGTGGATTTCACAGGACAGATGTTACTCTACAGGTTCGTGAGGAAACAAAGGTAGTTGAATTTATTCCGCCACTGTGTGACTGTTGTCTTCTTGTGGCCACAGCCCTATTGTACATCACGGTGGAGTAGGAACTAATGGGTTATAGAGCACACAACGCCATTATCACAACAGGTTGTAATATGGCTTTTTTACTGGCTTAGGCTTGGCTTCCTCAGTGATTTTACCCACACACACCTACTGGATACAACATCAATATTGTTTTCAGCTTTGCATAGTGGATAATGTTGCAAATAAAAAAGATTCTACTTTACATAAGATAAGTACAATTATGATGTGGAGCGTATTGAAAAATGGTTGGAGCAAAGAAGTAAATGAACGTAAAGAACATCGTATTCTACAGACCTTGTTGATCTGAAATCGATATGTGGTGTTATTTCTCGAATGATTGAGACCTAAATACCCAGCAGCCCTTTCTACTCCCCCCATTCCATCGGTCCCAATGCAATACACTGAAGGCCTATAAATTACATATTGTCTTACAGAGAAAAAAAAAGTATTCTATGTGTCGATGTAAAAGCAGGGTTGGGAATACTCAGTAGGGTCTGTAGAATGTATACTGAACCAAAACATGTATGTAACATGCAAGAATTTCACAGATTTTACTGAGTTACAGTTCATATGAGGAAATCAGTCAATTGAAATAAATTCATTAATCTATGAATTTCACATGACTGGGAGTACAGATATGCCTCTGTTGGTTACAGATACCTTTAAAAATGGGCCTCACAATGGGCCCCAGGATCTTGTTATTGTATTTCTGTGCATTCAAATTGCCATTGATAACATGCAATTGCGTTCATTGTCTGTAGCTTATGCCTGCCCATACCATAACCCCACCGCCACCAAATCAAATCAAATTTCATTTGTCACACGCGCCAAATACAACCTTACAGTGAAATGCTTACTTACAAGCCCTTAACCAACAATGCAGTATTAAAACCCAACAGCCAATGAAATTGCGGGCGCCAAATTCAATCAACAGAAATCTCATAATTCAATTTTCTCAAACATACAAGTATTAGACACCATTTTAAAGATAAAATTCTCGTTAATCCAACCACAGTGTCCGATTTCAAAAAGCATATCATTATGTTAGGTCAGCAACTAGTCACAGAAAGCATACAGCGATTTTCCAACCAAAGAGAGGAGTCACAAAAAGCAGAAATATTGATAAAATTAATCACTAACCTTTGATATTCTTCATCAGATGACACTCCCGGGACAACATGTTACACAATACATGTATGTTTTGTTCGATCAACACTTTACATCTTGTGTTTATATTTTGGTTTTGTGTATATATGGTGTCATTTCATGGGGCTATTAATACATAGTAACAATAATACATAGTGTTGCTGGCTTTTTACTGTGGTCTTAAAATGGGGTGCATGGACACTATATGGTATAGGATAAACTATTATTTATGTCGATGTAAAAGTGGGGGTGGGGGAGTACTCAGTAGGCTCTGTAGAATATATGGTGTATATACCCAGCAACACGTTCTACTCCACACACTCCATTGGTCCCAATGCAATACACTATTGGCCTATAACTTACATTTCGGCTTATAGAGAGAAAACTATTTTGTGTGCAGAGGTAAAAGTATGATGGGGTGTACTCAATGCGGTCTGGAGAAACCGCCTTCAAATGACCCGGTGCTATCCATGGTCCTGAAATCAATGCCTACAAGCGTATAACATCTATAGAAGAGACAGAAATGCTTATGGGGGAGGTATTGCTGTGTATATTCAGAGATATATCCCTGTGATGCTTAGAGAAAATCTTATGTCAAGTGTTCTTGAAGTGTTGTGGTTGCAGGTTGTTACGCACGCCTCTGAGAAGAGGGAACGCACCACCCTGCTACAACTCAACTCCCCGTGAAGTGAAAGAGGTATGGGACTGTAGGTGCGAGTAAGCATGACAAAAGGCAGAGAATTGTACCGTTTACTAGGAATTTATTCCTTCACACGGTAATATGGGGAAAAGGGGCTGGACGGAACCAAAAGAAAGAAAGTAAATATCAAAGCTCCCCCTCTCCTATCTAACCTGCCTACCCACTACTTACCTAACTTAGCACCACCTGGTGCGCTAACCAAAATACAGGGGGTGGTCCGCCCAGGTCTTACCTAGTGTGCCTAGACAGTGAATATACTACAGGTACATGTATGCCCGCGGGCCTCTTGCCTAAGCATTCCCTAGGTGCCTTCCCCTTCCCCTCTGGGAACAAACGAAACAGAATTTTACAAACAATTTCACAATCAAAAACACAGTTCTTTTGTCATAGACATACCTTAGTAGGACCGGCTACAAAAATACTGGCAACAAATTATACCTCTGCGCAACAACGAAAACACAGGACATACTAATCATCTCCCTCTGAGAACAACCAACACAGTATAATAACCCATGGCCATCAGCCTCCTCTCTCAGCAATCATCTCTCTTCAATGAATCTCTCTCCTGAACAGAACACAGGCTTTTATATAGCGTCAGAAGGAGTCTAATCGGATACAGCTGTAACTTGACCAGGGGGCGGGGTCAGCTCCAATCATCAATGGGGCTGACCAATCAGCTGCTTGGGGAGAATTCAGGAAGCCATCTCCTGAAACACACACACTGAAATACAAACTACAACACAGAAACTGGGGAACGTAACACAGGTTCACTTGGCACATCTAAAGCCTTTTATTTTGGGGTGTTGATATAGGCCACCAAGTGCTAACAGTCAGTATCTGAATAATATGTGTGAATGCTTGATAGTGTATGTGATGTAAACAGAGAGGTCTACCTTTTTGGGGACCTGAATGTTGACTGGTTTTCCTCAGGCTGTCTGCTCAAGAGGAAGCTTTTCATTGTAACCGTTGCCTGTAATCTGGTTCAGGTTATTAATCAACCTACCAGGGTGTTTACAAACACTACAGGAACAAGATCATCCACATGTATGGATCACGTTTTTACTAATACTGTAGAACTTTGTTCTAAAGCTGTTTTGGATGCAGTGATCACAATATAGTGGCTATATCCAGGAAAAGCTAAAGTTCCCAAAGCTGGGCTTAAAATTGTGTATAAGAGATCATACAAAAGATTTTGCTGTGATTTATGTGGATGATGTTAAAAATATTTGTTGGTCTGATGTGATTAATAAGGAGCATCCAGACACTGCACTTGATGAATTTATGAAATTGCTTCTTCCAATTATGGATAAACATGCACCTGTTAAGACTGTTAGAACTGTTAAAGCTCCATGGATTGATGAGGAATTAAAAAACTGTATGGTTGAAAGAGATGGGGCAAAAGGAGTGGCTAATAAGTCTGGCTGCACATCTGACTGGCTGATTTACTGCAAATTGAGAAATTATGTGACTAAACTCAACAAAAAGAAGAAGAAACTGTATTATGAAGCCAAGATCAATGATATAAAGAATGATGGAAAAAAAACTTTGGAGTACTTTAAATGAAATGATGGGCAACGTTAATCAAATCAGATGGCTTATTCGTCACAAAACTATTTGATGCCAATTATTTTATTGATGGCTTAATTGGCAAAGTTGGTAAACTTAGGCAGGAAATGGCAACAACGAACAGTGAGCCATCGTACTCGTGCATAAAAAAATCTAATAATAAAATAAAAACATTGCAAGTTTGAATTTTGTAAAGTTAGTGTGGGAGAGGTGGAAAAACTATTATTGCCCAATAATGACAAACCTCCTGGCATTTACAACTTAGATGGAAAGCTACTGAGGATGGTAGCTGACTCTATAGCCACTTCTACCTGTCATATCTTTAATCTGAGCCTAGAGGAAAGTCTTTGTCTTCAGGTCTGGAGGGAAGCCAAAGTTATTCCGCTACCCAAGAGCGGTAAAGCGGCCTTTACTGGTTCTAACAGCAGACATATCAGCTTGCTCCCAGCTCTTAGCAAACTGTTGGGAAAAATTGTGTTTGACCAAATACAATGCTATTTCTCTGTAAACAAATTGACAACAGATTTTCAGCATGCTTATAGAGAAGGGTACTCAACATGTACTGCACTGATGCAAATGACTGATGATTGGTTGAAAGAAATTGACTTATAAGAAGATTGTGGGAGCTGTACTGTAGGATTTCAGTGCAGCCTTTGATATTATTGACCATAACCTGTTGTGGCTTTTCAACCTCTGCCATATAGTGGATTCAGAGCTATCTACAGTATCTAATAGAACTGAAAGGGTTTTCTTTAATGGAAGCTTCTCTAATGTCAAACATGTCAAGTGTGGTGTACCGCAGGGCAGCTCCGTAGGCCCTCTAGTATTTTCTATTTTTACCAATGACCTGCCACTGTCATTAAACAAAGCATGTGTGTCCATGTGTCCAACCCTTAACAAAAGTTGCAGTCTGTTTTGGAATGGGTGTAATAAACTGTAAAAAACTGGTCCTGAACATCTCTAAAACTAAGAGCATTGTTGCCACCAGAGACTCTGCGTTCGAGCCCAGGCTCTGTCGCAGCCGGCCGCGACCGGGAGGTCCATGGGGCGACGCACAATTGGCCTAGCGTCGTCCGGGTTAGGGAGGGTTTGGCCGGTAGGGATATCCTTGTCTCATCGCGCACTAGCGACTCTTGTGGCGGGCCGGGCGCAGTGCGCACTGACCAGGTCGCTAGGTGCACGGTATTTCCTCCGACACATTGGTGCGGCTGGCTTCCGGGTTGGATGCACGCTGTGTTAAGAAGCAGTGCGGCTTGGTTGGGTTGTGTTTCGGAGGACGCATGGCTTCCGACCTTCGTCTCTCCCGAGCCCGTACGGGAGTTGTAGTGATGAGACAAGATAGTAACTACTAATAATTGGGGAGAAAAATAAATAAAAAATAAAAAATAAAAAAAGTTTGCCTTATCTGTTTGGTTTTTGAGTGCTGAAAACGTTTCGGCTAAAAATAGCTTATTTGGTATTTCGCATTCTATTAGGCCTCGACAAAATCCTGTCTCTGAGCTCTACGGACAATTCTTCCGACCTCATGGCTTGGTTTTTGCCCTGACGTGCACTGTCAACTACGGGACCTGATATAGCCTTACCAAATCATGTCCAATCACTTGAATTTACCACAGGTGGACTCCAATCAAGTTGTAAAAACATATTTTAAGGATGATCAATGGAAACAGGATGCACCTGAGCTCAATTTCAAGTCTCATAGCAACTGGTCTGAATAATTATGTAAATAAGGTATTTCTGTTTTTATTTTTAATACATTTGCAAAAATGTCTAAAAACCTGTTTTCGCTTTGTCATTGTGGGTTATTGATGAGGAAAACATTTACTTTAATCAATTTTAGAATAAGGCTGTAACGTAACAAAATGTGGAAAAGTCAAGGACTCTGAAAACTTTCCGAATGGACTGTTTACATTCTACAGAGCCTACTGACTATTCCCTACAATACTTTTACTACGGCACCCAGAATAGTTCCTACTCTATAAATCAACATGTATAGAACGTACCTGGCATTGTGGGCATTTATTTGACCTTGGAACATGTTTTAAAACCCACATTTAATGCAAAGGTCACTTCAATTTGAACAAATATGAATCATTTTTCATGTTTAGACAATTATTTTTCATATATCATGAATAAGTACAGGGTATTGACACTTTTCTACTATTACGTGGGGACTTTTATTTCGTAAATTCCGTGATCTTGAACTTTTTTAGTGTTGCTGACGAGATACTGATACAGGCATGAAGGCATTGGATTGCTGATAAATATAAACCTTTTTCCACTTGAGTTTGTTTATGTTTTATCGGTAACGTAAGCCTCGTGAGTAGAAGAACAACAGAATGTCTGCGTGAACCTGCCGAGTTCTGCTCTGCAGAGGAACGCATGTGGTTGCGGGGTGAACCGGAGCAGTAGCAGCAGTCTAAAGGCAATGTTAAGAGTAGCTAGCTAACGTTAGCTAAAGGCTCTAGCTACTTTAGCTAACAACACATGCATACTGATGCCAGACACACACACATACTTTCACACTCACCACATACGCTGCTGCTACAGCTCAGTCTATTATCTATCCTGTTGCCTAGTCACTTTACCCCTGCCTACATGCACATAGCTACCTCAATGACGTCACACCCCTGCACATCGACTCGGTACTGGTACTCCCTGTACGTGTTATTTTTACTCGTTATTCGTTATCCACCGTGTATTTTATTCCTCATGTCAGTATTTAGATTTTTACTTTATATTTCTTATCTTTAACTCTATTGTTGGAAAAGGATCCCATAAGTAAGCATTTCTTAATTTTTGGTGTTTCATTATAATAATTTTTTTTGTATTTTACTCCCTTTTTCTCCCCAATTTTGTGATGTCCAATTACGATCTTGTCTCATCGCTTCAACTCCCCAACGGGCTTGGGAGAAGCGAAGGTTGAGTCATGCATCCTCCGAAACATGACCCGTCAAACCGTGCTCATTAACACCCTCCCGCTTCACCTGGAAGCCAGCTGCACCAATGTGTCGGAGGAAAACACCATTCAACTGATGACCTGTCAGCCTGCAGACGCCCAGCTCGCCACAAGGAGTCACTAGAGCGCGATGAGCCAAGTAAAGCCCCCCCAGCCAAACCCTCCACTAACCCAGACGACGCTGGGCAAATTGTGCGCCGCCCTATTGGGCGCCGGCTGTGATACAGCCTGGGATTGAACCCGGGTCTGTAGTGATGCCTTATGGCTGCGCCACTCCGGGAGCCCTATAAGTAAGCATTTCACTGTTAGTGAACACCTGTTGTTTACGGAGCATGTGTCAAATAAGATTTTATTTGCCGTATAAACACACACACACACACACACACACACACACACACACACACACACACACACACACACACACACACACACACACACACACACCACACACACACACACACACACACACACACACACACACACACACACACACACACACACACACACACACACACACCATCAAACAAGGTACAGGAGGCTGGTGAGGAGAGATCGGTTCATAATGAATGGAGTGGAGTGAATGGAATGGTATCAAACACATGGAAATCATGTTTGATGTGTTTGATGCCATTCTTTTGATTCCGTCTCAGCCACTACTATGAGCCCGTCCTCCTCAATTAGCGTACCACCAGCCGCCTGTGGGGTCCCAAATATACACACACTATGTACGAGGGATGGGCGTTTGAAATGATTTTACTACTCTCTTAAACAATGAAAATAACGCAAATTGACAAGGCAGAGGTAAACAGACTGCAGCTGTAGTTTTGTCTAACTGCAACAGTGAAAGAGAAGTCAGATTTTTTGCCGTGATAGAACTGATTCTGATACAAAAAGGTTTTCAGGTGAGTATTTCGCATTGATTTGTGTCAGGTCTTGTGGAAACAGTGCGTACCTGTAATGCTCTTTGATGTGGGGAAAATAGCATACCGATGTCAGTGTAATCGGCCTGTGTGTAGCTGGTGTGGAGGAGTCAGGCGCAGAAATGAGTAAGGAACGTAATTTACTCAAGGAATCAATAAATACAACACAATAAACTAGCCCACAATAACGGACCGTATACATACAAACAATCACTCACAAACAACCATGGGAGAACAGAGGGTTAAATAATGAACAAGTAATTGGGGAATTTAAACCACGTGTGTAAAACAAAGACAAAACAAAAGGAAAATGAAAAATGGATCGGCGATGGCTAGAAGGCCGGTGATGTCGGCCGCCGAACGCCGCCAGAACAAGGAGAGGGACCGACCTCGGCGGAAGTCGTGACAGTCAGGGCAGACTGGGGAAAATAGCATACCGATGTCAGGGCAGACTGGGGAAAATAGCATACCGATGTCAGGGCAGACTGGGGAAAATAGCATACCGATGTCAGGGCAGACTGGGGAAAATAGCATACCGATGTCAGGGCAGACTGGGGAAAATAGCATACCGATGTCAGGGCAGACTGGGGAAAATAGCATACCGATGTCAGGGCAGACTGGGGAAAATAGCATACCGATGTCAGGGCAGACTGGGGAAAATAGCATACCGATGTCAGGGCAGACTGGGGAAAATAGCATACCGATGTCAGGGCAGACTGGGGAAAATAGCATACCGATGTCAGGGCAGACTGGGGAAAATAGCATACCGATGTCAGGGCAGACTGGGGAAAATAGCATACCGATGTCAGGGCAGACTGGGGAAAATAGCATACCGATGTCAGGGCAGACTGGGGAAAATAGCATACCGATGTCAGGGCAGACTGGGGAAAATAGCATACCGATGTCAGGGCAGACTGGGGAAAATAGCATACCGATGTCAGGGCAGACTGGGGAAAATAGCATACCGATGTCAGGGCAGACTGGGGAAAATAGCATACCGATGTCAGGGCAGACTGGGGAAAATAGCATACCGATGTCAGGGCAGACTGGGGAAAATAGCATACCGATGTCAGGGCAGACTGGGGAAAATAGCATACCGATGTCAGGGCAGACTGGGGAAAATAGCATACCGATGTCAGGGCAGACTGGGGAAAATAGCATACCGATGTCAGGGCAGACTGGGGAAAATAGCATACCGATGTCAGGGCAGACTGGGGAAAATAGCATACCGATGTCAGGGCAGACTGGGGAAAATAGCATACCGATGTCAGGGCAGACTGGGGAAAATAGCATACCGATGTCAGGGCAGACTGGGGAAAATAGCATACCGATGTCAGGGCAGACTGGGGAAAATAGCATACCGATGTCAGGGCAGACTGGGGAAAATAGCATACCGATGTCAGGGCAGACTGGGGAAAATAGCATACCGATGTCAGGGCAGACTGGGGAAAATAGCATACCGATGTCAGGGCAGACTGGGGAAAATAGCATACCGATGTCAGGGCAGACTGGGGAAAATAGCATACCGATGTCAGGGCAGACTGGGGAAAATAGCATACCGATGTCAGGGCAGACTGGGGAAAATAGCATACCGATGTCAGGGCAGACTGGGGAAAATAGCATACCGATGTCAGGGCAGACTGGGGAAAATAGCATACCGATGTCAGGGCAGACTGGGGAAAATAGCATACCGATGTCAGGGCAGACTGGGGAAAATAGCATACCGATGTCAGGGCAGACTGGGGAAAATAGCATACCGATGTCAGGGCAGACTGGGGAAAATAGCATACCGATGTCAGGGCAGACTGGGGAAAATAGCATACCGATGTCAGGGCAGACTGGGGAAAATAGCATACCGATGTCAGGGCATCCTGGGGAAAATAGCATAC